>NC_059076.1:22181416-22188916 GCF_020497125.1 Mauremys mutica | reverse complement strand
GTATTAATGGGAAAGCCGATTGATCTTTGATGGGAGGGGAACTGCGTGCAGCTCTATATAGTGAAATGTGTGAGGGAGAGAAGGTCAGTATTTCAGAGACAATTAAATACAATATTTTAATTCCAGCATCTTCCCCAACGTGAAATTCTAATATAAGGCAAGGCTTAATAGACTAATAGAAAAAAGATTCTATGTGGTTCCAGGTGTGAGAGACGCAGGGTCCAGAGAACAATAATATTAGGAGCAGGCTGAGACATGACCCGCTGAACACTCTGTGCACTAGTGCAATTCTGAGAAGGTGAAAGCTCAAACAGCTATTTAAAGGGGTAAACAAGAGCACTGGCATTTTTAACAGAGCCTAGCAGGTGGGAAGATTCTGCCTGGATTATTATTCTGTGCCTCTGATGTGCTAAAGCAGGGTTGTTGGTTTAAGCTCTCTCAGAAAGACACTACATGACGTCCCATCGAACAGCAGAAAGAAGTTTGGCTCCCCACCATTTTCCTAACATTATTATTATAGCTCCTTAAAAGAGCTTCTCTTCTTATAGTTATTTCTTTTTGTTCAATTGTCTTTCTACTTTCTCACGATGAACAGGCGGCCGTTAAGTGGGTGCCTGGGGTGACACCCAGTGGTAATAGTGTGTGGAAGGCTGTTACATGCTTTCCAATAGTAGATCTCTACAGGGTCTGGGGGGAATAGGTTAGGATAGCAAGGGTCAACTATACTAGGTACGTCTTACTGAAGCAGGTAGCTGTGCAAGGGCTTCTGGAGCCAGTACTTCAGTGGTGGCAGCAGCAAGGAAAAGATTATGCCAGTTATCAAAATAAATGTATTTGCTATGTTATTATTGCATTCTCTTATGTGCATCTTTTATATAAAGGCACATAGTAATCAGGCTGCAAGATAGCAAAGATATCCACACATACATATCAGCCTACATAAACACGCATATACACACACAGCAAATATTAGTGATGGGGACACACTCAAGGTTCAGAATTCATTCCTGATGAGCATAAAGAAGTTCAGACCACTAAAGGCATCCATCAGCCTAATTGTCTCCATACAACCCCACTCCTCAAATAACCGGCTCCAGGATTCTGAAAATACTTATAGTAGGTTTACTCCAACTGGCTGTCAGATTATGCCTTGAATATAAAATAGATAACTATATTTTTAGTATCTGGATAAAATAATCTTTCACGAGGTCTGATCCAATGCCAAATGAAGTCAATGCGAGTCTTTCCATTGACTTCAGAGGACTTTGGATTGGACCCATGGAGAGAAGCTGAAAATTATGGGCCAAATCATGCTCAATTTACTCATTCATACCAAAATCAGTAGTAAATGAAGGCTGGCAGGGCTTGAAGTGAGTATGGACAGTAGGCTTTGGCCCTATTTGTATAAAACAAAACATTATTCAAAAGGAATTGCAAAGCAGAAAAATCTTTGTTTCTCAAGCTAATGAAAATTTAGATTTAACCCAATATGTGGCAGCTTTAGAAAATTTCCAAAGTAAATGCTATGAACCTGATTCTGTTTTGGCTTTCACCTTAGGTAGGCATTTACAGCTGTGAAATGTGAGTATAAAACACCACCCAGTCAGAATGGTAGTTGTTACTCTGTCTCTGCACTAGTACAAAAAATTACACAAGATGCAAAGCAGTGGAAAAATTAGGCCCATGAGTGTATCCTGGTTTGGAACAGTCAAGGTGCTAAAACCTTGCAACTTTCCTCATGAAATCAATGGGACTATGCACAGGAGTAAGAATTAGCCACGATAGCAAAGGCTGGCAGGATTGGGTCCTCCTTTTGTTGAGATTCTTGATTGTGTACAAGTTTTTATAGAGTCGCTATTAAAGAGAAGCTTGTCCCATCTTTAGAAATCTGTAAATCCTATATCAAACTTAAATCAATGCATAAATCATTGATCATAATAATGACATTTGGATATACTACTCCATATTCCTGTACCTACTATTTAAATCAGTGGTTCCCAAACTTGTTCCGCCGTTTGTGCAGGGAAAGCCCCTGGCGGGCTGGGCCGATTTGTTTACCTGCCGTGTCCACAAGTTCAGCCGATCGCGGCTCCCAGTGGCAGCAGTTCGCTGCTCCAGGCCAATGGGAGCTGCTGGAAGCAGCGCGGGCCGAGGGACGTACTGGCCGCGGCTTCCAGCGGCTCCGATTGGCCTGGAGCAGTGAACCGCAGCCACTGGGAGCCGCGATTGCCTGAACCTGAGGATGTGGCAGGTAAAGAAACCGGCCTGGCCCGCCAGGAGCTTTCCCTGCACAAGCGGCGGAACAAGTTTGGGAACCACTGATTTAAATATTTTTTGGGTGAAGATGGGGGGTGCAGTTTAACTGCAACAACAACAGCAAAAAAATATTTGGGGTCTGATTCTAATTTACAATAAAGCCTAGTCAGGTTTTTTTTAGCAGAATAACTATTTTGGTTATGGGTGTGGTTTTTTTAACTGAAATAGTTTAAACAGGTACAACTTCTAGTTTGGATACAGCCATGCAGATAGAAAGGTGACTTATTCCCCTTCCCATCTGGGAATAACTATACTCATATAAATCACCTTTGTACAGATATAACTCCATCCTCTTGAGTCCACAGAAGGAGGGTTGTTCTAATTTAAATATACTATTCTAGTTAAAGTGATGCAACTTTCTAGCATAGACAAGGCCTAAGCCTTAAATTAAATTAAATTTAAGATCTGGCTTAAATCACATTGCATTCACTTTAAGGCCCCTTTAGACTGCAAGAGTGGTATAAAGGGGCCTTAGTGTAAATGAGAATCAGAATAATAAAAAAGTGTTCATCTTGTACCTTGTGCTGCTACTGATACCTGTCCAAAGTAGGTGCCAAAGCTACCAGATTGGCACGATAGCACTTGACACCCTTTTTACACAGGTGTAAATTACTACACACAAGGTGTCAGGCAGTAGAGAATCAGACTCCACATGTATCTGGATTTGTCTTGGACAACTTAGCGCTGAATCATTGCTATTTTAAAAAAAAAATTCAGAACACTTGGGACAGAAATTGCTGTCTTTTGTTCAGCCAGAGGCAGAATTTGCCCACATGGATATGACTGCAGGATTAGAGCTGAAATTTAAGCAAGAAAATATAGTGACTTTTTAGAAATATATGATTAATCTAAGCATTTACTATATAATAAATTGTTTGCTAAAACTCTAAAGACTAAATAGAGTCTTTAATTATTTTACTGTTAATTCAGTCATTCCAGAGTTCTTGATGTTAATTAATTGTTGGCATAATTAGACGATAGCTTCCCTTTTATAATGGGTATAAAATTCTGAAATATAAATTGAAGATATCTCATATTTTTAATAGTTATTCCTTAACCTTTAAGACACTTTTTTCTGTGTAGTCAATGACGCTAATGTGATCTCATTGCTTTTACATATTGGACATTATTTGAGATATTATTTATTGGGTTAATATCATTTGTGTTCTAACTTCTTCCTCACATGCTCCTCTTCTTCCAGGCCTCAGCCATGCAGAGACATGTGCACTGGGAGTAGTTAATGGAACTATTCACAATGGATAAATTTAAGTACATGTTTAAGTTTTTGTAGTATCAGGGCCTACAATTGAAAACAGAGAACTGCTCTTCTTTTTCTAAATAGAAGTGAATTTTTCTACTTTCCTTATATCTTTGTGAATTTGTTGGTAGGCAGTGTTGCCTAGTAGCTAGAGGACTGGACAGGTGTTCTAGTGTCAGCGCAATCACTGACCCAGCAGCTGACCTAAGGCAAGTCATTTCTCCTTCTGGAAAATGGGGATAATGATGTTGGCCTTCTTTGTAAAGCACTTTATGATCTACTGATGAACAGTGTTGTATAGGAGGTTATTATTATTACTGTATCAATAAAAATAAAATCATTCGATAATTTAAATTTCTTTTCACTCTTTTTTTTGTATACTATACACTCACTCAGCTTATGTGGTATAACTAGACTGGTTACTTTCACTTTCTAATTGTCAGGCACCAATACAATATGCTACTGTGTTTCTTTTCAGAATGCTGCAGGGTAACTTTTAATTTTAAAGAATATATTTTTCATTCTCTTTAAAAATGATTAAAACATTTCTGCTTATACTATTTTTCCTCAAAACCCCCACCACCCTAAATTTAGGCATACATTTAGTCGGTACTGTCCAATAATAGGATAATGTAAACTATTTGCGGGAAAACAGGTGCACACCTTTATTCTCCACTAAAATACAATGTGTTCTATGAACTTTATAGAGGGTCACAATGGGAAGAAAAAGGTGAGAATTTTGCTTTAAAAAAAATCAGGACATCCCTACCCCAAGATGGGGATACTTGACATGTATAGAAATATTCCATGATATTCGTGAACGTTATTTAATGTACTTCTGAGTGCTGAGCTTCAGTCTATTGATGAAGCAGGTTGGGGCCTGATCCAGTGTCCCATAAAGTCAATGGAAAAACTTCATGGACTTCAGTGGGCATTAGATCAATGTCATGTTTAATTATTTTTCTAGGAGATCATGCACTGGACCAGGACTCAGAAGACCTGGCTTCAATTCTTGGCTCTGCCACTCCTTTGCTGGGTGACCATGGGCAAGTCACTTACTGATGTGTAAAGTGGAGATCATGCTACTGACCTCCTTTGTAAAGCACTTTCGGATCTATGGATGAAATGTGCTATATAAGAGGTAGATATTACTATTGTCCATCCAGAACAATAAAATAGATAACAATAGAAAGATCTAAAACATTTCAGAACAAACCATATATTGTCCAATGTTTTTAAACCCAGGTACCTAGGCTATGGTGTAGAATTCTACATGTGAGCACTCAAATTAGCATTTTAGGTTACAAAGCTGCCAACCAGAGGATCCAAGTGCAGGATCTGGATATTATTATTATTATTATTTGCTTTACCATAGTGCCAAGGGTCCTTAGTCATAGACCAGTTCCCCCCAAAAGATGGTTCCTTCTCCAAGCCCCCACATTTGAAACTAAATTCCCAGAGCTTGAGTTTTCAGCCCCTCAGTACTGCCTACAAGTGCTGAAAAACAAAATGGTTGTATCATTCCATAATTTGGCCAAATTAAAAAGTTACATGCTAGGCTTGAGCCTCCACTGCCTGGTAATTTATGGAAACATTAATACTGCAATTCGTTACAAATTAATACAAGAGTGCATGTAAGACGATACCATGCTGACTTGGTAGCATTTCATACCCAACTTTGCATTCATTTTTCCCCAGGAGTAAACAGCAACATAAAACAGTGAGAAATGAAGTGTGAGAGGGAGACATGATAGCTCAGGGCAGGAAAGGATGGGGAGGAAAGCATTTGGGGATATCTGCCTGGACCTAAACCTGACTGGCCCACCTCTGGTTGAGGAATGAGAGAAACTGAGCTTCTTGGACCATCTTTTTGTAGGATCGTAGGATGACTATGAGCAGGCAATGTGATGTGGCCGTTAAAAAAGCTAATGCGGTCTTGGGATGCATTAGGCGAGGTATTTCTAGTAGGGATAAGGAGGTGCTAGTCCCGTTATATAAGGCGTTGGTGAGACCTCATCTGGAGTATTGTGTGCAGTTTTGGTCTCTCATGTTTAAGAAGGATGAATTCAAACTGGAACAGGTACAAAGAAGGGCCACTAGAATGATCCGAGGAATGGAAGGCCTGTCATATGAAAGGAGACTTGAGGAGCTCGGTTTGTTTTCCCTAACCAAAAGAAGGATAAGAGGAGATATGATTGCACTCTTTAAATATATCAGAGGGATAAATACCAGGGAAGGAGAGGAATTATTTCAGCTCAGTGCTAATGTGGACACGAGGACAAACGGATATAAATTGTCAGTCAGGAAATTTAGGCTTGAAATTAGACGAAGGTTTCTAACTATCAGGGGAGTGCAATACTGGAACAGCCTACCGAGGGAAACAGTGGGGGCGAAGGACCTCCATGACTTTAAGATTAAGCTAGATAAGTTTATGGAGGAGATGGTATGATAGGATACCGGGCTTAGTCAATAGGTTAATTAAGTGCCACACTGGTAAATAGTACAATGGGTCAATGATATGATATTCTTAACCTTTTTCCAGAGGGTATGGCTGGAGAGTCTTGCCCGCATGCTCGGGGTTCAGCTGACCGCCATATTTGGGGTCGGGAAGGAATTTTCCTCCAGGGTAGATTGGCTGTGGCCCTGGAGGTTTTTCGCCTTCCTCCGAAGCATGGGGCAGGGGTCGCTTGCTAAAGGAGTGGGGGGATCAGCTTATGTGGCCTGCATCTTGCAGGAGGTCAGACTAGATGATCATAATGGTCCCTTCTGATCTTGAATTCTATGATTCTATGATTCTATCTTTTTAAGACCCACAAAGTTTCCTTTCATTGACAGGGCTGGAAAGAAACCACTTACAATCTCTTTTAAACAAAAAAGGTACAGACTTCCTCCACATACAAATTCATCTGCCTCAGAATATTCTCTGTACTGTGATTAGTAATAATAACTGTAGACCCAAAGTATTTCCCACTCATCAATGTTCACTCCATCTCCACTTATCAATGAGAACAGAAAGTCCAGAGATTCCAGTGGCCCAAAGCTATCATACTATTGACAAGGCTGTGAGAAGCACTGTCCTTTATTATAAGCTGGCTAGGCTTGCTTTACTGACTACAGAAAGAGACATACTGACATGCTGTATCCTCTGCATGCTTAAGTATCATTAGATGGACAGTATCACACAGCTGAGATCAATATGGATCACAAGATGTAAATGAGGATGATATAGAGTAAGCTATCTTTAGTAAATGAAGATATGTGGCTGGGGTGGATAATACACTGCAGTCTGAACAGGGAGCTTCTAAATTTTTCAATAAGTTAATTTTCATAGCCCATTGTGTCTCAGTAAAGTATTTAACTTATTTTGAGGCATGGCACATAAATGAAGACTAGGCAGAGTCTAGACATTTTAATGCTATGGTTTTAGATCTCAGAACACCACATGGCAACGGTCATTAAAAACTGGTGGCCAGATCCCCAGCTGATTATTCTTAGCTATATTACAGTAGCACCTAGATGCTCTGATTGATATTGGGGCCCCATTGTGGTAGGTGATGTACAAACACATAGTATGAGACTGTCTCTCATTCAAAGAGTATACCATCTAAATAGATAAGACAAAGGTGGGAGAGGAAACAGAGGTACAAAGAGGTGAAGTGACTTACCCAAGGTCACAACAGTCAATGGCAGAGGCAGGAACAAAATCCTGGTCTCCTTAATCAAGCAACTAGCTTTGGATATTTACTTCCTACAAATATTAGATTTATTACAGTGTTTCTCGCTCTAAGCATAGAGACTACAGTGTTAAATGTAAATACCACATTGTGGTAAATATCTATCTTTAATGGCACCCATTGTATTTCACAATGTTTTTATTTTAAAAATTGCCTTCCATACATCCTTCCACATCAGTGATGTTGTTTTAA